>NC_048303.1:12267866-12283340 GCF_013100865.1 Trachemys scripta elegans | reverse complement strand
ACCTCTTCCATATGCACTTATCTATAATGTGTAGGGAAAAAACTGCGTGATCATGGAGGACTTCAAATTGAGTGGCATATGCTGGAGGTCTTACACTGCTAGTACAGAAACATCCTTGGAATTTCTAAACATTATAGATGACAATTTCCTAACTCGAAAAGTGTTGCTGCCAACACAGGGGAAGTCTACATTAGACTTTGTCCTAACAGATAAAAAGGAACTGATCATAGAACTAAAAATTAATGGTAGCTTAGGTACAAGTAAATGTGATCACATTTATAATGTGCAAACAGAATAAAGTTCAGACCAGTAATATACATACTTGGTGCTTTAATAAGGACAAATTTACAAAGCTGAAAACAATTATGAGCCAAATCAGTTGGGAAGAAGAATTTAATCAGAAAAAATATTAATTATATTTGGGAATCATTTAAGAGCATCTTACCAGATGCCAAAAAAGCTACAATTCCACAACTGAGGAACATGGCTAATAAAGCAATTGGTCTAGAGAAGAAATGAAGGCAGCTGTAAAAAATAAAAAATGAATATAGCAATCAGAAGAAAGAGGAAGTTGATGGTAATTAATATAAATCAGAAGTTAAGAATTGTAGAAAATTGATAAGGGAAGCCAAGGGACACAAGGAAACATCTATGGCTACCAAACTTAAGGACATTAAGAAGTTTTGTTAATATATTAGGAACAAAAAGAATCCTGACAATAGTCTTGGTCCACTGCCAGATGGAAGTGTTAGAATTATCAATAATAATGCAGAAAAGGCAGAGGTATTCAATAGATATTTCTGTTCTGTATTTGCGGGGAAAACAGATGATGCAGTCTCATCATATAGTGATAATAGTAAACTTTCTGTTCCACTTGTAACTCTGGAGGATGTTAAATAGAAGCTACTAAAAATCAGACATTTTTAAAACAGCAGGTCCAGATAATTTGCATCCAAGAGCTTTAAAAGAGCTGGCTGAGGAGCTCGCTGGACCATTAATGTTGATTTTCAATAAATCTTGAACACTGGGGAAGTTCCAGAAGACTGGAAGAAAGCTAACGCTGTGCCAATTTTTAAAAAGTGTAAACAGGATAACCCAGGTTATTATAGGCCTGTCAGCCTGACATTGATGCCAGGCAAGATAATGAAGCACCTAATAAGGGACTAAAAGAGGAGAATGTTATTAATGCAAATCAACATCTTTATAGAAGAAAGATTATCAAACTAATCTGATATATTTTTATGAGATTACACATTTGATTGATAAAGGTAATAGTGTTGGCATAATATATTTAGACTTCTGTCAGGCATTTGACCTGATGTTGCATGACATTTGGATTAAAAAACTAGAACAATATAAATTTAACATGACACACATTAAGTGGATTAAAAACTGGCTAAATGATAGGTCTCAAAATGTAACTGTAAAAGGGGAATCATCATTGAGTGGGTCTGTTTCCAGTGGGGTCCCGCAGGGCTCTTGATCCTACGGTATTGAACATCTTTATCAATGACCTGGAAGAAAACATAAAATCATCACAGATAAAGTTGCAGATGACACAAAAATTGGGGGAGTGGTAAATAATAAAGAGAACAGGTCACTCATTCAGCTATCTAGATTGCTTGGTAAGCTAGGCGCAAGCAAACAATATATATTTTAATATGGCTACATGTAAATGTATACATCTAGGAACAAAGAATGTAGGTCATACCTACAGGATGGTGGACTCTAACCGGGGAAGCAGTGAGTCTAAAAAAGATTTGGGGATGGGGGTGGATAATCAGCAGAACTTGAGCGCCTAACATGATGCTATGGCCAAAACAGCTAATAGGATCCTGGGATGCATAAATAGGGGAATCTGGAGTAGAGAGGTTATTTTACCTCTGTGTTTGGCACTGGTGCGACAGCTGCAGGAATACTGTGTCCAGTTCTGGTGCCCACAATTCAAGAAGGGTGTTGATTAATAGGAGAGGGTTCAAGGAAGAGCCAGGAATATGAGCAAAGGATTAGAAAAATGATTTATAGTACCAGACTGAAGGAGCTCAATCTCTTAGCTGCCCTTTGACACAGCGCCAACGATCCTGCTCCAAAGCAAGGTGACAACTAGCCCCTGATCCTGTCCCACAGATGTCAATGGCAGAACTCCCTAAAGAGGGTGGATGGCTTTTTTAACCTAATGCTAAAGTTAGGCTTCAATATCCTACACTGCTGATATTTATCCAAGCCCCCATTAGCCCAATACTGGTGCCACAATGCTTTATTAGTCTAGGTAGGGTCCAGACATGCTTTTATTTTGCTGGAAATGGTGTGGCAATATACTACAGCTATTATAACATGCTTTAGCAGGCCACTGACTCTGGCCTATACTACATGTTACACGTTATTCATCGTTTTTCGACTGCTTTCAAATCATTGTTTTGTTTTCCTCAGAAAATTTGACTCCTGCTTTTAAATTAATGGGAATTAGTTTTAATGCAAAATTCATGTCTTCACAGGAGGATTCATCTAGTCATAAAATAACAGGGGGGAACTCCTTGAAGGTCAGCCAGGCATCCATAAATTCAGACCTATCCCTCTTGAATCTAAAAAAAAAATTGGGTTGGAAATCAGAATTAAAAGCTTTGGGGGTCAATTTTCATACTTCAGTTTTAGAGAAAAATTGTGAGTGGGGAAAAACAATTAGCAAAAGGAGGCAGCGCTATGTAGTGGTTAGAGGGGCTTATGAATCAGGAGACCGGAGTACTGTGCCTAATTCTGCCATGTGGACCATGCATATATCATTTAATCTCACTGTGCCCCTATCTGTGCAAATGGAGATAATGCTCCGCAAGTGCTTTGAGGTCCTCTGCCAAAAGTGCACATCACTGCTTCAGAACCCCAAACAAGGCTCTTCTTTGCTGTGTGCCCCAAAGGAGAACAGGAAAGACGTTCTTGCGGAGAAGGCACGGGAGTGGGAGGCAGGGCACCTGGGTTCTCCTCTGAGCTTTGGTTACAATTTCTCTGCGCCTCTGCTCGCCCGCCTCTACCAGGGGGATAAGAATCCTGAGGCCTGTGCAGACAGCAGTGAGATGGGACATACACAGGAGCAGAGTACCGGCCGCTAGATTTTATTCTTCCCCACATGCAAAACCAACTGGCCTGAGCACACCTTGAAGTCTAAAACTGATGGGACCAATCCCAGCGCAGGCATTTCAGGGTCCTGAGGGCAGAGAAAAACCTGACCCCATATAGCATCTTCCCCCCACCGCAGTGAGTACAACCAGCCAGGGCTGGCTGGGAGTTGGAGGGGCTGGCACTCAGTGCCAGGGGGGTTTCTGGGGCAGGGGTGGGGGCTCAGGGTGGCAGAGAGCTGCAGCTGCTGCCCATGGCAAGCGCCTCGCCTCCCCCAACGCCACAGCAGCGCCGGTGCAGCACGCCAGCCAGCTGCTGGGTCACTTTCCCCGGCCCAGGGGCAGCTCTTACGTGGCGCGGGGCGAGGAGCCTGCGGCTCCCACCCAGCTCGGTGCTCGGAGCCTTTGTCCGGCTCGGAGCCGGGCGGAGCGAGGCGCGGGGGATGCCGCGGGAGGAGGCGGCGGCCGGGGCTACTCGAATCAGCCGGAGGTGCCAGAGCCGGGGGGCGTCTCTGCCAGGCAGCCGGGGCCGCACCCAAATCTGGGCAACCAGGCGCAGGTCGCCAGCACCGCTCGCTGGCACGGGCTGGGGCAGCGGTGAGCAGCGGGGCCGGGCTGGCCCTATCCCACCCCCCTTAATTCCTGCAGCGTGTCGCGGGTAACACAGCAGGGCAGGGCGTGGACATAAAGGCGGGGGAGGGGGGGGGGAGAGAGAAAAAACCATCGCGGTGGCTACAAATCCGCACCCAGAATTTCACTGCGTTGGATCTGGTTAATGCGAATTGGGATCTACCTCTTAAACCACAGCCCATTGTGATTCCCATACACCCACCTCACTACCTCTGTCTGTACCAACCCCCGGTTAGTTAGGGCTTGGTTTATTCATACCGAAGTCATGTAAAACCCGTATCAAAATAAAGCCCACTCGTTCCATGCACACGCCGCCTAATTGCAATATATGAATAGGATCCGAATTCAATGTAGAAAAATGCACAGCTAGCCAACACAACCATCGTCACTTAATTCTAAGTAACCACACACACAAAACAACCCACCACCCTCTAAAGCAGCTGGGTTCAGTGGAAACTAAAAGGATTACAATATCTCCCACCAATTAATCCTAGATCATCATCGGGAGGGACAGAAGGCCCCGAGAATGCATCATGAATCAACAACATACAAAAAAAAGCTTCGATCCATCAGACACGTTTCTGGAACAAACAGTATTGTAGGAAACAGAGCAATCTCGCCTCCCCATATATTGCTCCCTATTGCCGGCGGGGGGGGGGGGCAAACCTCATTTATCTAAATATTCCTTTAATGGGGGTCTGACTGCGATCAAGCTGCGTGCCCCCCCCCCCCCCCCCACCTAAGAGCAAGGCATCCCCCGAGTGCCTCGTTTGTCCGAGTGATTGTATCGGAACGGAACGATGCCATGAAAACAACACACACGCAATCCCGAGAGCTCCAGAAGGCCCAATGTGCAATTCCTGATCCCGTTCCCACCACACACCGCAATGGGAGTTCTCCGACAGCGGGGGGAGGGAGGAGTTCGGTCTAGACAACATGCAATCAACACACATCCACGCAAGACATTGCCCCTCTGGAGAAAAAAAAAACAACCAACCAGAATCACATGGGAGGGATAAAAATGAAAGCAAACTACATGCCGCTGTGGCCTGTGGAGAGGAAAGGGAACAGGATCATGAATAATCACAGCGCTGGGCACAAAAGCATCCAGGCCACCGACATGCCCCTTTGGATTCGTAGCACCCCCCCCCCCCCCCAAATGCAAACAGCTGCAAGCTAGCCACCACAACTGCAACCCAATGCAGCAAAAGGAGGCTTCCCAACAAAGGGAAAACACACCCCTCCTTGGAACACAGACATGACAGCGACAACCTGGTTTATAGTCCACAGCTCTAGGCTCTTCCCTGCCACCAACACTGAAATGCCCTTTTGCCGGTGAGCAAAAGCTGCTCCCAGCTGAGAAATAGCTCTCCTGGCGCTGGGAAGGCAGCTGCAAACCAAGCTCCCACACCCCCCAGACAGTTCCAATGGTGCGTATGTGTCTTTTCCAGTGTCCTGCTATTAGCCGGCTCTTTCCTGGCAATCTGCACAGACACCCACAAAACAAACAAGTGCAAAGGGTGCAAAAAAACCCCAACCAGACACATCAACCCCACCTCCCCCAGTCTAGAGATTATCTGGATTTACCTTGCTGGCCGTCCAAGGCTAGGGCAGAGGGTGGCCTGGCTGGGGGAAGGGGGTCTGGATGTCAGATTCCTGCCTTGAGGTTCATGAGTCCTGCCTTGATGAGGGAGGTTTGACTGCCCAGTGCACAGCAGGAGAAAAACCCGGCTCTGACACAGGCAAAGAGAATGCAGGAATGTGACGTCTCAGCTCCTCCTAACGACCCACGTGCATAGACTTTAAAAGAAAGGGACACGCTGGCCATGCTGGGAAATGTAGTTCCACTCCTCACCCTCCCTGGGCAGGGAAGAGTTCTGGGCATGGAGTTTCTCTCCATCTGGGCAAGGGAGAGCTTGGCTTGTACCTCTTTAGAGGTCGGCGTTAGGGCCAGGGTCCGTCTGAAGTGGAACAAGGAAATTCTCTTGCGTTAAGGCTCCTATTTCCCCCCTACACACACACAAACACTTAAAAACTCTTCAGATAAAGCGCTGGGGACCTATATACTGAAGGCAGCAATCTATTAATGGCCGGGAGAAAGTTTAGCTAGATGGATTATTTCAGGGGGTCTCCAACTTCATTGCACCGTGACCCCCTTCTGACAACAAAAATTACTTCATGAGCCCAGGACGGGGACCAAAGCCTGAGCCTGCCCAAGCCCCACTGCCCTGGGAGGGTGGGCCAAAGCCAAAGTCCAAGCCCCACCACTCCAGGTGGGGGGGGGGCAAAGCTGAAGCTCAAGGACCTACAACCTGAGTCCTGCTGAAGCCCTTGGGCTTTCACTTCAGCCCTTGGTAGTGCGACTGAGGCTTCCTGCAAGTCTAAGCCAGCCCTGGCAACCCCATTCAAGGGGGGTCCTGACCCACTTTGGGGTCCTAACCCACAAATTGAGAACTGCTGGATTATTTCAACTGTAGGATCCCTGAAACAGGGACCTAATCTCTCTTTCTTTATTTGTAAGACACCCAAGCAAATGTTGTGGGTTATATACATAATTATTATTTATATTGAAGTAATGCTTAAAGGCCACACTCAGTGATTAGGACCCTACTGCGCTAGGTGCTGTACACTCACATCTGACTCCAAGAGTTTTTATACTTCAATAGATTGTAAGCTCTTTGGGGGGCAGGGACTGTCTTTAGAGATTACTAATAATTATAACTGACTGGGGGTGGGGATAGCTCAGTGGTTTGAACATTGGCCTGTTAAATCCAGAGTTGTGAGTTCAATCCTTGAGGGGGGGCCATCTGGGGCAAAATCAGTACTTGGTTCTGCTAGTGAAGGCAGGGGGCTGGACTCAACTCAATGACCTTTCAGGCCTATGAGATAGGTATATATATTTTTTATATTGCTACCTTAGTCTTTAGGGCAGGGACCCTCTTTAGGAGCTACTAATTAGTGCTCTATTAGGCCAGGACTTTTTCCATCCAATAATAAAAATATAGAACTCAACACTTTCAAAGAACTTTGCATGCAATGATTAGTGAGGCACAGATGCTAAGGGACCTGCCCAAGGTCATAGAGGAAGTCGGTGGCAGAGCCAAGCCAGCACCTCCTTCATGGCCTTGCCCTCCAGGTATAGCACTGAGTATAGCTTGGCCAGATCAGTGATTCTAGGCATTGCTAGAAGTGGTGTGCCTACCCCAGCTGCTTCTGCTTATGGCTAGAGGTCATGGGAGCTCATCGCTGCCCCAATGTTCAGTTGCCAGCTGGTAGGGAGCTTGCAGTAACTCAAGTGCTGTCAGCAGTAGCCTGGGCAGTAATGCCTCCTACTACTGTGAAGTTGGTCTGGCCTCCCAAAATGAGTGCGATAGTTAACAGTCAGTATAATTTGTCCTTTAGGCCCAATGAAACCTGGGTGTTCCATCTTTCAGCCATTTGGGGCCCCGGTGCGACGAATTGGAGGGTTATGCCACAGCACAATCCCTTTGACTTCAATTGGGGCCTGTCACCAAGGAATCAACAGCTGGATCACGACCTAACTTTTGGTACCTCAGTTTCCCATCTTTACAATATGGCATAACACTACTCCCTTTCTCCCATCTTTTATCTGTCTTTTCTCTTTAGATAGCAAGCTCTTTGAGGCAAGGGCTCTCTCTTTGTGTATGTTTGGACAGGGCCTAGAACAACAGGGCCCCGAATTCAGCTGGGGTTGGTAGGCACTACCTTGCTATAAAGAATGGTATTGGCTAACAATCATAAATTGGGCAATAGCAGCTAAAACATTTTGAAACAAAGACACTTTATTTTTATTTAATTATAATTAAAACAATGTTAATACAAATAGTATACAAAAGACGTTTTAAATTAAAAAATAGAACTCCTGCTTTTCCACATGTTCAGATGAATTTTACTTATTCCTTAGACCTCATTACGGCAGCTTTGAAATGTTTTCCTAGGCATTCAAATCCATTCTCTTTTCTCCCCTCAGGTCTACTCTATACCATCAAGTTCTCTAGATGACAGTTTCTTATCTGATTGTGTCTTTCTTAGTTATATTTAAGACTCTTAAAAACTTTTCTTGCATATGTTACCTTGCAGTTTCTCTTTAACATGCACCTGTATAAATATATAAAGCTGGCAGACATACAAGTTTCTTTCAGGGAGAATTGCCACCATACATTAACCCGTCTAGCTGGCCTTTAAAAAAATTAATTTTATGTTGACAGTGAAATTGGATTCAAAAGATTTCTCCCTGCCGTGCTTTATTTTTGACCATATTGTACATAACCATTCCTGGGCATGTTGCCATGACAACCTTATATTCACCAGAGGGTGTCTGTAATTGGGAGAAGACATTGTTAATTTAGTTCTGGATTTTTATTTTAGTCACCGTTTTAGGCAAGAGGAACTGCTCAGATTTTAATATTTTTGCTCAAGATCAATTTAATTATTAAACAGCACCAGTAGTATCGCTCAGTTGAAGGTTGAGTTGGCATTTATCTTATAACGAGGGAGCTCACTGTAATGGACAACAGCTGTAACCAAGACCCACATTCACTGGCCATTATACTGGCCATAGTGTAATGTAGACAGACTCTGGTCGTCAGCAGCCGGGATCAGACCTGGGACCTCTGGAGCGTAATGCATTAGCCTCTATTGCATGAGCTAAAAGACACATGCCACTTAGACCAGTGGTCTCCAAAGTGGGGTACGCGCACCCCAGGGGGTGTGAAAGAGGATCCTTGGGGGTGCGTGGCAGGAGGAGCGCCTTTTTTTTTTTTTTTTGCGCTTCGGCAGTTCGGGCGGGAGTCCAAGCGGCTTTTTTTTTTCCTTCGGCGCGGCAGGGGGTGCGTGCTCAAAAATTTTTTACTGATAGGGGTGCACAATCAAAAAAGTTTGGAGACCACTGACTTAGCCAAAGCTGTAGCAGGCTTATCACTCGATAGCTGGTCTAGATGCCACTAGAGGGGGACAGAGCGCCACCCCAAGCAGGCATGGGTTACATACTTCCTCTAGCTGAGGGAGCACGATCCAAACTTCAGAGACTTCCCAGTTGATATCCTGGACGAGTCCCCTCTTGTAAGGCTGACAGACCCTGGGCAGCGGCGGCCGGGATCAAATCTGGGACCTCTGGAGCTTAACGCATGAGCCTCTACTGCATGAGCTAAAAGACACGTCTCTTAGCCAAAGCTGTAGCAGGCTCATCAATCTATAGCTAGTCTAGATGTCACTACAGGAG
Source organism: Trachemys scripta elegans (assembly GCF_013100865.1). Taxonomy (NCBI): domain Eukaryota; kingdom Metazoa; phylum Chordata; order Testudines; family Emydidae; genus Trachemys; species Trachemys scripta. The sequence continues at coordinate 12,274,358 of NC_048303.1, read as the reverse complement.
GACTGAGTGCCACACCAAGCAGGTCTGGGTTACACTAGCACCCACAGCCTTCAGCTCCACAACACAGACCACTGCCCAGCCACCTACGACCCCAGGCTGAGCACCCAGAACTAGGGTTGCCCACTTTCTAACTACACAAAACCAAACACCCTTGCCCCCCCCTGCCCTGCCCTTCCCTGAGCCCCGCCCCCTTCTCTGAGGCCTCACCCCCCCAGTCACCCCATCCCCTCTCCCTCCGTTGCTCATTTCCCTCACCCTCACTCACTTTCACCGGGCGGGAGCAAGGGGTGAGGACTGTGACTGGGCATGCAGGCTCTGGATGGGCCAGAGATGAGGAGTTTGGGGTGCAGGAGGGGACTCGGGACTGGGGCCGAGGGGTTCAGAGTGCGGGAAGGGGCTCAGGGCTGGGGCAGGAGTTTGGGGTGTCGGAGCGGGTGCGGGCTCTGGCTGGGTGGCACTTACCTCAGGTGGCTCTTAGGTGGAGGCATGACCAGGCAGCTCTGTGCGCTGCCTGCACCCGCAGACACCGCCCCCGCAGCTCCCATTGGCCGCAGTTCCCAGCCAGTGGGCGCTGCGGAGCCGGCGTTGGTGGGAGGAGCCAGCGCACAGAGACCCCGTGGCTATCCTTGAGCCTAGGAGTCGTATATCCGAGCCGCTTCCAGGAGCCGCATAGAGCCAGGGCAGGCAGGAAGCCTGCCTTAGCCCCACTGCGCCACCGACCGGACTTTTAGCGGCCCGGTCAGAGGTGCTGACTGGAGCAGCGAGGGTCCCTTTTCGACTGGGAGTTCCGGTCAAAAACCAGACACCTGGCAAACCTACCCAGAAACAAGATTGTCAAACAACTCCATGCCTAAAGTTAGGTCCTCAAGTTCATTGTTAGGCAGATAAATAAGGATCGTGGTTTTCAAGAGTGCTGAGCACGCAGGCTATGTCCACGGTAGGAAAAAAATTGTAGCTTGAACATGTATTAACTAACATACAAAAATCCTTGTGTAGACAAGGCAGGTGTATTTTTAGTTGATGTGAGGTAAGCTCTAGGTTCCCCTAAGGTGGTGGTGGGGGTAGTGTTTTTACAAATACACCTTTTTTCCTAGTTAAAGGCAAGACCTCAACAGCTCCCACTTAGTTACATGCCTAAATGTGGATTTAGGCGTCTTATTGTAGTCATCCCATTTTGACAATCATGGGCCATGCGAGTAGCTTTACTGCCATGAGCAGTCTCATTGAATTCATTGAGACAACTCACATGAGTACAGTTCCTCACTTGCATAAGCATTTGCAGAGTCGAGACTTAAAGCAGAACCCACAGTAGCTAAGCTAGTAGAGGGAACCTATGTGCTATCAGGTTTGTAGTACTACTGCCTTGACATGGTTAGGACACAATTTGGTCTGGTCTGCACAGGCAAAACCAAACTGTGTCATAACATGATTGGGACACAACTGTGTTGTGAATGCATTCCCTACCAGGATTGTAACTGTAACAACGACAAGTCCTTATTCAACATGTATGTGAGACTGCTTGGAGAGATCACAAAATGTCATGGGCTACCAGGCTATCAGTAAGTCAGTGGCACAGAGCCCGACCACATCCTTCTCAGATACTGCCGTCTCCTGGCTGTTCCGGTGTCTGAAGGAAATTTGAACCAGGATGAAAGGAAGCTGGTGCAAGCTAAATCCAGGGAAGATGGAGGTTATTCTTCATTATTTACAGCATAGAACACCCAATGTGCTAAGGAACTTCCATTTTCATTAGTACCAATGGAACTCCGTCTAAGGAAGGATGGAAAGGGGCACCAGCAACTTTATTAAATTGCAAAAATGTACTTGAATAGTCATTTTATCTTGTGCATTTGAAGCTTGCCAGGTCCATCTCCTTGATGATGTTCTTTTCACAGCCTGTCCTGGCAGTTGGGAGATGCTGTCTTTAAAGGAACAGTAAGCTGTTGCTTAGTCTTGTCAGGCCCTTAGCCAGACACAAAGCAACATGTACTTCTGCTGGCTGTTACTGCACATTGGCAGAGCATTAGGGTGGGAGGAGCTGGGAGTGGCAAGGGAATTCCACTTTAAACAAAAATCCCCCCATAGTAAGAGTTAGCTGTGAAAAGCAGAACAAGGAAAAGAGGCCATGGCTGTTGTTTCACATACCATGTGCTGGGTAATAACATGAGATGACTCCAGGCTTGTTTAACTAAAGTGGCTCTTTAATAAAGCAGCTATTGCTACTGCAGTTTAGCAGTCTAGCCATGTGTCAAAGGAACCACTTTCTGTTGCTCCTCTCTTTAAGTTCCATGAAGGTTGCTACAGTTGTGACTGTGATCTCGTGTGCAGAGGTGCAAGTCACTAAGAGAGAGAGAGAGAGAGTCAAGTTGAACAGAGAATTGAAAATCTAGCCGTGGTGTCCAATTCCAAAGAGTCATAGAACTTATTGCCAGATGGGACCACCAGATCTACGGGACATAGGCACCTTGATAATCCCATCCGATGTGTTTATGATTAAATATTTCCAGGGGAGAGTTAGTTGTGCTGATAAGTTTTACACTAAGCAGATATGTGACAGTTCCTATCAAGATCAACTTTCCAGATGCTTCACAAAACTAAGAGAGGGTGAAAAAATAACCCCTGTCTACAATCAGGGAAAGAAAAAAAATCACCCCAATCTCCAGAACATAAAAGTCCATGAGGCCCATCTCGTCCCCAATCTTTTTAGCAAAGAAGCAGCAGCAAGAGGGGAGTTTTCACAGTATCCATAAGGGAGCAGTAGAGGGAAGCCAGGTAGACCAACTGGTTGCTTCTGTAGTTGAGAGCAGAGTCTGCTACACACTGGGAATTAAATGGGCCCCTTTCTTGACCCAGACCTGTCTAAGCATTTCAAAGCAGGCAACACACCACCCAGGGTGTTATCCAGCAAGGTGCTCTCACTGATTTCAGCGGGAATTGAGGGCCCTCTGGCGCTCACAGGAGTGCTTCTCTTTGAGGTCTGTGTCCAGCAGCACCAGACCAGTGCATTCAAGAGCCTAGGACAAAGCTTTGACATGTCCCAGCACCACTATTCAGCTGGAATTATTGCAGTTTTCCTGAAGCGGCTGAAGCACACCAAGAGTTGAGCTCACTCCCCAGTGACCTTGTCTGTGCCAGTGTCAGACAGAGAGATGACGCTTGGAAACACTGAGATGTATAATGTCAGAGATGACACAATAACTGCAAAGGAAAGAGAGACTGGGAAGAATGAACTTCTCAAGGCACTGAGAATACTGTGAGACACTGAGATACAAAGACACTGGGCCAGATTCTGTTCTGAGTTATACCCGAAGAATAGACTGATTGGTTAGCCCAGAAAGAAAGGGACGATACAGCTGTGGAGGGAAATGTGTGAAATAGTTACAATGTGTCATTGATTTCAGTGGAACTCAGGATCCTAAATACCTTTCAGGATCTGGGCCAGTTTGCCTGCAAACTGTTCCCTTCTTGCTAATCTAGTGGTGTACTCACCCAGACTTCTGAAGAGTTGCTCTGGATTTACATTGGCATAGCTAAAGGCACATTTCAGCCTCTCGTGTACTGCTCAGCTTAAATATCCCTTATGTGGAAGTACTGTTACAAATACAGGTAAGGGTATTTTTGGGAGGTGGGAGAGAAAAGTAAGGTAATTCCTACAATGTCTCCCAGTCCCTTGTGGATAGCTTGCAGGACACATCATGGAGATGTAGTGATCCTCTACAAGATTCCAACAGGAGTAACGTGGCCAGCAATGGGTTGTGCAGAGATGTTGCACACTTACGGTACATACTATGGTAAAAGGTACTATAGAAAAACTTGACAGATAGATCAAAGTTCTAATAGCCATTAATCCAATTGGTTTGCAATTTATTTGAAACTGTAAGGAGGAAATGAAGCCAAGACTGGAGACAGAGGACTTCTAGATTCCTCTCCACCCCTCAACTGACACAGAACCTCACCAAGTGGCTCTGCTCTCCTCTTTCCTTAGGTCAGGATTGGTTAGAATACCCACCGCGAGTTTGTTCATGTCACAGATGAGTATCATATTTTGCACATGTGCAGCATATTCCACCTGTGGCTGTGAGTGCAAATCCCAAATGGTAAGTTAGCCTCACTGCACCCTGTGAGGCAAGTGAGTACTAGCCCACGGTACAGATGGAGAAACGGTGGCACAGAGAGGTGAAGTGACTTGCCCAAGGCCACACAAGAAAATTGTGGCAAGAGCCAGAAATAGAACCAAAGCCTCTTGCTATGCAGTCCTGCGTGTGACCTTCCAGACTATCCCTCCTGAACATTAGTCAAGCTTCAGAAAGGGCCACTACCAGGCAAACATTGAATTGTCATAGCAAGAGGAAAGGATGGCACAGCCTCGCTTTGGAAACATGGCGCACAGGGGCAGATCTACGTGCTCCTTTTTTTATTGATTTTTAGAAGGGCATTTGCATTCAGGGTGATGAACGATGCCAAGACTATTTCCAAGCTGGTACCAGATTCACTGGCATCGGGTCACTGAAACGGAGGATGGGTCTGTACTCCTGAAGAGCTGGCTTTGTAATTAAATTTCTGATAACGCTGGCTTTTGCAAATCCTCTCTTGCATTCGTTGCCATCCTCACTCATGAAAATTGAGCATTATACTTATCAGCTTTAGTACTCTGAGCACAAATCCCTGAGAGAGAGACACTTGATTTCCTTCAGCTACAGAATTAGCTGGTCAGTTAACAGGAGCCACTTTGTTCTGTGATAGCTCTAGAAGTTTGAGATCACCCATCAATAAGGCTCTTTGTGCTGAACTCTCCACTGCTGCAGAAAGAGAAACTAGTTATTGTCTAAAGGCGGAGAGCTACCTGTGTGCTAGAGGATAGCTGCAAAAAGCAGATGGGTAAGGTCACAAGAATTTTAAAACCAGATCAGACCAATGGCCCAGCTAGTCAAGTATCCTGCCTCCGGCAGTGGCCATTACTGGATGTTTCAGAGAAAGCAAAGATACCGGCTTCTTTCTCCATGAGCACTTTCCTCGTGTCCTCCTACAGGTAAAACTCCCCACAAATCCCTGAGCATTTAGTTTGAATGAGAATTGCATCCCTCTTTTGAGTACGGGTGGGTAAAATCAGAAGCCGCCCGCATCCCTTGTAGATTGTAGGCACCCTGTGGCAGGGACTGTGGGCCTGCTTCTGATCTCACTTCCACCCAAAGCCCGTTGGAGTCAATAGCAGTGACAGGAACTCAAGTGGATGCTATGAAATTAAACCAGTGTAAAGCTGGTGCAAGAGCAGAATCAGGCACAGTGTCTTCATGCATATCCCGGCCAGTGTGGAGCCTGTACGTAAAAAAATTATAAATATAACCTACCCCTGGAACTGAACTCTTCCGAGCAGCACTGGGCCTTTTGAGGCTCACCCACCACTACTTGCAATACTCTGCAATGTTAGTTGAGGCTTCAGCTCCCGGTCCCCATGGCTCAGTCACATTTTGTACTGCAGTGCACCTTGCTCTTTGCAAACATGAACTCATCAGGATTGGAAGGATCCCTTAGCTTCCTCACGAATAACTCCCAGGTCAGCTTCAGACAACGGCATGGCATCTTCATCAGTATGGTCAAAAGGGTAGTCACAATCAAACAGGCCCCCGCAGGAGAGTCATGCATAAGAGACACAGGAATTAGAAGACAGTTTCACAGCCCTAGGTAAAAGTAAGTGGGGCATTTCTCCTACGATCAAGGTACATTTCAACCAACTGAGGACATTCCCTGCTCTCTGTCTTTTCTGGGCTAACCATGCCTCTTTTACAGGTGACAAGTGTACCTGCTTTAGGATTCCCACAATGCCTTTCAGTTCTCCAGTCCATCCACTTCCCTCACCCTTTTAATAGTTTGAAGTGCAGAAGTGAAAGAGAGGCATAGCATGGCCTAGAGTTAACAAGAATAGAAGTCAGAACACCTGGGTTCTTTCCTTGCCTCTCATGTTGACTCTCTGCATGAGCCAACACAAACCCCTCAATCTCCCTCCACTTCACAGTACTCATCTGTGTAACGGGGCTAATACTTCCTACCCGAGGATTGTTTGAGGCCTAGTTAATTCATGTTTGTAAAAGAGTTCTGAAATGCTCTGATGAAAGAGACCATAGAAGTACAACGTATTATTATATATGTAAGAATAAACTACCATTTTAAGGTGTTGCTTCTCTCACAAACCTCAGGATACATGCACGTATTTGCAAAGACCAAGCCATTTGGAGGACAGCTAAAGATGCCTTCCTGATGGCTAGCAGAGGTGGTGTTCTGGAAGACACTGTGGTTTGGGATGCGCGCTAGCCTACCATACCAGGCAAGGCAGATCTTGTCTTAGTGAATGTGCCATTCTGCTTGTGCAGAACAACAGAAAGCACCTTCAATGCCGACATAAAGAACTGCAGGGTTTCTGGAGAGTGGATTCATATTAACCACTGACAACAACAAATTAGCTTTTTGCTGGGCTTGGCATAGGACCGACCACAA
>NC_048303.1:12233241-12263186 GCF_013100865.1 Trachemys scripta elegans | reverse complement strand
GGGAGCACTTCTGAGTTCGATTTATCGCGTCCAGACTAGACGCGATAAATCGAACCCAGAAGTTCGATTGCCTGCCGCCGAACCAGCGCGGTAAGTATAGACAAGCCCTAAGATTTATATACAGCATACTTCTGATAATCGGAGTAGCATGGGGGGGGACGTGCGTTTTATTTGGATAATTGGGAATTTGAATAATAGAGGGGGCAGGAGTCATTCAGCAGCGGGGTGATCTCTCATGCGGCCAGGCGCTTGTCCTCCTTCTCGCAGACCTGGCTGGGGGTCTCTGCTCTGCCCTGCTCACACATTTTCATGACAGCGGGGGTGCAGGGCTTGTGACACCCGATCCATGCTACAGCAAGGTGTGAGGGATAGCTGTGGTCCTAGTGAGGCAGAGCAGAGATCCCCCAGCCAGGACTCAGCTCTGTACTGCCAGGACCGCAGCCTTCTCTTCAGCTTGTGCCTGCAGGAATCGGATACTGGCCTTGTGGCAGCAAAGGGAGCCCACTACAGCTCTGCTGTCATGGCCCCACTCACTCAATCCTGAGACAGTGGGGCTGCAGAAAGCTCCATGTACTGCGGCCGGAGCCATTCAGCTCCCCTGAGGCCTGGAGCTCATTCTGCTCCAGTCCTGGTCAGGGGCTTCTGCTCTACTATCTAAATCTCCCCTTAAGCCGAATCCCTTCCTTGTCCCCCAGCATGAGATACATGGGGAACAAGGACGAGATTCGGTTAAAGCAGAGTTTAGGATAACAGGGTTGCTGATAAATGGGGACATACTGTATTTTTAGTTATGTATTTGTCACGGTTACAGAGCAAGTTGTGCTTTAGACCCCTTTTAATCCCTCTTGAGTCACCCCTCCCCACGTGGAACCACGCAACCCTCTTAGACTGGGTATCTGGGCTGTTGCCCTCCTGTTTACCAACCATGATAATATGGCAGGTTTGGCATCTATATGCCCTTTTCCCCTGGAGGTCTGTGACCAGGCCTGATTGAAGTGACTTCTTCAATGCAAAGCATTATTCATTCACACAGAGGTACACAGCACACAGAACAAAGGGATAAAACAAAAGGCCTATAATGCCTGGGTCTCACATTATTCTTTCCTTGCAAATTTTGGGTATGTTCCACTTAGCTCAGACTCCCTCCACCTGGCCTCAGAGAGACGCCAGCCCTGCGGCATTCTCCCCGTGCTGCTTCTGGCCACTCAACCCCCTTCCTCTCTAGGCTGGGGACTTTAATGTGGTAGTGCCCCTTTGATCCTATGCTCGGCCTGGGAAAAAATAACCTTCTAGCCTGGAACAAGGCAGGTGGGCATTTCCCCATTAAAAGCTCTTCCATTGTTTCCTTAGAGAAAGACCCTTGACAGTCTCTCTGGAGGTACCGTGTCTCAGTCATTGTTTCATTTCCTGTTTGTTTCCTCCAGTAGCCTCCTTTGACTGAGTTCCATGCAGTCAGGCAGGATAATATCAAACAGGTAAACTGACTCTCTGCCTAGTATACCAAGACATTTCATAGCCTTTTCTCTCAGCAGCTAGTTTTTGACAAATGTCAAAGGCCCACCGCAGGCTCACTCTGCTTAGGGTGACCAGACATCCCGATTTTATAGGGACAGTCCTGATATTTGGGGCTTTTTTTAATATGGGCTCCTATTACCTCCCACCCCCGTCCCAATTTTTCACACTTGCTATCTGGTCACCTTAACTCTGCTGTACATGGAGTTTGCTCTTTGGGTGAATAAGAGTTGTTTGTTTATTTTATTTTTAACTTAAAACTGGACTTGGTAATGCTGTCTAGAACACTGCACTGGCTGAGGGAAAGACTAATGACCCAGTCAGTCTCTGGGTTCCACAGTCTACTCTACACAGTCGTTTCTTTGGACAGACGATGACTGAGAGGCATGGGTTAGGCTATAGAGCAAGTGCAAAACTTGCACCCAGTCGCACTTGTAGCTGTTTCACCTCTCCTCATTATAGCATGGCTGAAATATACAAGTTCTCCCTGTCCTAATATTTCATCTCATCTTTTCACTCACCTCTTCCACCCTCACCACCTGCACTATGTCCAAGAAAAGTCAATGAATTCCACGTGCCTGCCAAGCCAGTGTGAGCCTGGAGAGTTCACTGCTCTCTCCCACTTGCTGTGCGTGCATATTAACTCCTATTCATATCAATGGGAGTTATGTGTGCACATCGCAGGGAGAATAGCACCCCTCCTCCAGCCCAGGACTGGTTGTTTTTCAAAGCTTCTGACACTGAAAATGCAGCTGAGGGACTTGCAGGCTTTAGAAGACTCCAAATCAAATCCAGTCAACAGCAGCAAAAATAGAAGTGTGGTTGGATATTTGTCTTCAGCTCTCTCATCAGTACGACAAGCTGAGAGATTCTGCCCTGAACCTTCTTATTTCTCCTGTGACATAAAATAAATCTCATCCAACCTTACCGTGAAAATTTCTATTTACAAACAGGCAGTAGAATCTGCCTTAATCCCTGCATTTGGGGATCAGATTATAACAGGTTCCATTGTTGTTGGTCTGCTTATTGTACCTAGATTTACAAACAGAATACAGTTCTTGAACTGGCAATCGAGGGCTCAATTCACTGTCATCCTGCACCTTGTGTTACTCACTTTACCCCAGTGCGAAGTCCCTGGGTCCAATCCTCGGATGGGGTAAACAGATGTCGTTCCAGGATTTTTTAGGGGAGCGATGCTGATTTACACCGGCTGAGGATCTGGTCCGTTGAGTGTGAAATGCAACCATTGTGATTGGGTCGTTTTTTACACCCACTTTGCGCTTCTGTAAGTGACTCCTCAAAGTGCAGGGCAGCAGGGAATTGGGCCCAACGTTTGGCTCAACTATCCTTAGGAATTTGTGATTCACACTGTCTGGAAGCCTTTAAAATGGGATTTCCAGGCTCCAGCTGAAAAATAAGACATGATCAAACCCATATAATGTCATTGGCAATGGTGCTATTGTAACCCACACACCTCCTGGGTGTGGTGTTCTGTCCTAGCTAGTGGCCCCAAGACCACTTAGTGTGAGAGAGATTAATGAGTTTGCTCTACAGCCTTAGCTAACAGCCAGTTGGCTTTTAGCTCATGCGGTAGAGCAGTGGTGGGCAACCTGTTGCCCATCAGGGTAATCTGCTGGCGGGCCGCAAGACAGTTTGTTTACATTGACTGTCCGCAGGCACGGCGACCCGCAGCTCCCAGTGGCTGCGATGAACCACGGCCCCTGGGAGCTGCGGGCAGCCGTGCCTGAGGATGGTCAGTGCAAACAAACTGTCTCGCGCCTGCCAGCGGATGACTCTGATGGGCGCGTGCAGCTCACAGGCTGCAGGTTGCCCACCACTGCGGTAGAGGCTCATGCAATAAGCTTCAGAGGTCCCAGGTTCAATCCCACCTGCTGACAACTGGGATCTGTCGGTGTTACAAGTGGGGGCTCGTCTGAGATATCAACTGGGAAGTCTCTGAAGCTTGGGACATGCCTCCTCAATTAAGGGAAGTATGTAACCCACACACCTCCTGGGTGTGGTGTTCTGTCCCATCTAGTGGCACCAAGACCACTTAGCGAGAGAGAGAGATTAATGAATTTGCTTAACAGCCAGCTGGCTTTTAGCTCATGCGGTAGAAGCTCATGCTTCAGAGGTCCCAGGTCAATCCTGCCTCCCAACAACCAGGGTCTGTCAGTGTTACATTATCCCTTTAGGACTGCCCACATGAGCATTTAATTCACATGCATCAGTCTTTCAAGGACTAGACCTCAATTTGGTAGTTTTCACATTATCCAGAATTTTCCCACTAAACAACCTGAACATGAAATCACCAAACCAGGAGCAGACATCTGCCAGTTCTTTAATGAAAAAAAGTGAAAGCATCATTCTCATCTGCCCATGCTCTGGTCAAGGCACAGTTGCAGGTTTTCCTGAACCATGATTCATCCCAAGTTCTGTCTGCTCTCTGCACTGAATGAGGCAGGAGTCCCTCATCAAGCAACATGGAGCACTAAAATCTTTGCTAGAGACACTGACATACACAAGCTAGGATCAGCCCTCAAATTCCGACCTTGCTACTATTAGTTAGGGAAGTATTTTACTACCTATCTATGGGGACTGGGGGGAGAAACTAAGTACCATAGTCACACTTTTAATACTGTAGACCAGTGACACTCAGACCTCAGTAGTTCAGGAGCCAAATTAGCGATCAACATTACCCAAAAGAGCCACAGTAGTGCGAACTCCTTGTTTATATATTTTATTCTCACAGCAAAATGACTGAAAAAGTATTATTATTTTATCAACTCAATTGGTTAATAACTTAGACTGGTTAATAATAAATCACACTGTGTTTTAATACCGTGGGCTGCAGAGAACCACAGGAGACACATTAAAGAGTCACTTCCGGCTTGCGCGCCTCAGTCTGAGTATCGCTGCTATAGACTCTGGCATAGTTAAAACATAGATTCATAGCGTTGATGAGAAAGGACCCGAAGCCAGTTTTGGTGTCAGTGAGGTTTTTTTTTTATTTTAATTGTTAGCTCTTTGGGACAGGGACCATCTTTTTGTTCTGAGATTGTTCAACGCTTAGCACAATGGGGTACTGGTCCATGACGGAAGCTCTTACGCACTACCATGATACACAGAAATACTAGGTTTCAGAGTAGCAGCCGTGTTAGTCTGTATCCGCAAAAAGAACAGGAGTACTTGTGGCACCTTAGAGACTAACACATTTATTTGAGCATAAGCTTTCATGGGCTACAGCCCACTTCTTCGGATGCATATAGAGTGAAACATATATTGAGAAGATATATATACACACATACAGAGAGCATGAAAAGGTGGGAGTTGTCTTACCAACTCTGAGAGGCCAATTAAGTAAGAGAAAAAAAACTTTTGAAGTGACAATCAAGATAGCCCAGTACAGACAGCTTGATAAGAAGTGTGAGAATACTTACAAGGGGAGATAGATTCAATGTTTGTAATGGCTCAGCCATTCCCAGTCCTTATTCAATCCTGAGTTGATTGTATCTAGTTTGCATATCAATTCCAGCTAAGGACTTTGTACCTGGCCTGATCCCATGCTACGCCTGTAAAAGATGAAGCCACGTTTGTAATGGAACAACAATGCTGTAGCCAGCAAGATGGTTGTTTTGCGAGTGTAGCTAAATCTTGACCGGCGTCCCTGTTTGTTCCGATGTGAGAAAGCCTTGTCAGCCGCTATTGTGCTCCTTCTATTATAGAGCTGTTAAAAGGCCTCTTCCTCTGTTTCCACCCCCCCATCCATTACCATGGGCTGCTTTAAAAGCAGAGAGGATACAGCTACTACAAATTCTGGCTTTTACCCAGCCTGCACCGTGGGGGGAAGAGGTGGCAGAGCAGAGTCTGGGTGGAGTCTGCTTGTCCATTCTGCCTAGAGCAAACCCTTGGTGCTCCTTTTTGGGGTCCACTGTAAAGAGCAGCATGCACGACCCACAGTGCCTGCATCCCAGACGGTGTCTGGGAAGGGGCAGCGAAGGGCAGGCAGGTGGAACACAACAGCCATGGAGTGAAGGAAGTCCCTCTGTATTGAGAACATTTCCCTAACAGGAACAAAACTGGTGAAGAGGCTGGGCCTGGCTCTCCCTCTGAAGAGAGTTATGGGGCCGGACCCCACGACTCTTCACTCACACCAGTAAGGGTTATTCGTGGGGCAAAGGCCTGTAGGCCGAGGGCGTGGGTTGTATTCAGTGGAGTTACACCAAGTACGGATGTGCTGCGTTAAGTCGTTAATTGTTCCCATGTCCACACTTTGTCCACAGGGAAATAAAAAGTTTAATTTTATTTTATTTCTAAATGATCCTAATGAAAAGAGGGCTAATAATACAATTAAACAGGCTCCTCAGAGAGAGTTGCTGCTTCTTTGGAAGAAAACTAATCAGGAAAGGCCCGACTTGGGTCATGGGATAATATAATTTCCAGCAGATAATCTTTAATTTGTCTATAATAGACCTGTGGTCTCCAGTCAGGCTCTGCGTTCATGTGGACTAAGTGCAGACAGTTTTAATGCAGAGCCTCTGAACACTGGTTACTAACTTCAAAATACTGGAGCACCGAATAAGCTTTTCCTTTTGAAAGCCACACTATTTTCCTAAACAATCCCTCTGTTTCCCACTAAGACACCACTATGTCAATTGTCTTTTCCCTCTTCTTCAGTGTGACAATGCGGTTCTGGCGGAACCCAACTGAGAGTGCCAACTCAGGACAAATTGCTCAAACAGGGCAGTTACAGCCCAAGGCTGGGTTTTTTTCCACCTCTAAGGCAATCCAAACCAGCCAGACTAAGAGGACTTCGGTCTCACCCCACTGGCTAACCGCAAGTCTCACAAGCAATCTCCTTAGACACTCCAGTTTCCCTGTATTACCACCAGTGCCACTCGTTATGGGGACAAATGGTTATGAAAACCAATACCCAAGTAAAAGAAAAAGGTTCTCCTGATGCCAAAGGACCAAGCCCCAGACCCAGGTCAATATACAAATCAGATCTTACCCACAATCACGCTGTTGCCAATCCTTTAGAATCTAAAATCTAAAGGTTTATTCATAAAAGGAAAAAGATAGAGATGAGAGTTAGAATTGGTTAAATGGAATCAATTACATACAGTAATGGCAAAGTTCTTGGTTCAGGCTTGCAGCAGCGATAGAATAAACTGCAGGTTCAAATCAAGTCTCTGGAATACATCCCCAGCTGGGATGGGTCCTCAGTCCTTTGTTCAAAGCTTCAGCTTGTAGCAAAGTTCCTCCAGAGGTATGAAGCAGGATTGAAGACCAGATGGAGATGAGGCATCAGCCTTCTATAGTCTTTTCCAGGTGTAAGAACACCTCTTTGTTCTTACTGTGGAAAATTACAGCAAAATGGAGTCTGGAGTCACATGGGCAAGTTCCTGCATACTTTGCTGAGTCTCAAGGCATATTTGCCTTCTCTCAATGGGTCCATTGTATAGCTGATGGTCCTTAATGGGCCATCAAGCAAGCTAGGCAGAGCTAACACCAGTTTGTCTGGGATGTCACCCAGCAGCATAGCATAAGTTTGAAATACAGACAGTATAGAGCCAATATTCATAACTTCAACTACAAAATTGATACACACATATAGACAGCATAATCATAACCAGTAAACCATAACCTTGTCTTAGACACCGCATTTGACCCCCTTTATACAAGATTTGTGTGCCACTACAGGACCTTGGTTGCAACAATGATCTATATGGTCCCAGATTATATCAATAACATCACATTCAGCTCTTGCCATGAAAACTCTATATTGTTGTTGCACGCTGTTAAACAAAACAGTTGTTCTTTTCACCCCAGCAGCGGTTCCATTTCAATGCTGGGCAAAGTGATTCCCATTATAAGCAGCTATACACTCGAGTTAAAGCTACAAAATTGTTTCCATTCAAAGCCCCTGTTTTATTTGCTAGTTCAAAGCTTTCTGGAGCACTCCCCTTTTGGGCTGAAATTTCCATGCTTGGTCTCTGCCCAAGAGAGCTTTCTTTTTGCAGAGGAGGGAGGAAATTTGGACAAAGTTTCTTTCCCCATTTGGAGTGTTGCAGGATTGCCATCCCCATGTGTTCAAAAATCATGAGACTGGCTTAAAAATAAAGGCGTTTAAGGAGAGAGAATAATACACTTTTCTTCTTTGCTTCTGATTTCTGAGACCTTCGGATGCAGCTGGGTCATATTTTCAAGCTTTTCTCCATGACTGTAAAGGCTATAAACAGTTTATTTGTTTTTTTTTAAAGGAAAGCAGAGATAGTCATGTTCTCTCTTAATTCCAACAGCTGGAGGCTATAAGAAAAGAAACCAAATATCCTGAGACTCATGGTAAAAATCTCAAGAGTTGGCAGCTCTGACGCTGAGGTCAAAAATTGTATTTTGCCTTATTTCAAAGAAAAAAAATTGGAACCCTTTTCCTAAGGGTGGATATTCCTAGTAGGGACTGGAGTTTAGAAAGGGCTGAACGTTGACATTTCAAGCATGGAAACAGGCATGTGCTTTGCTACATCTGAAGAAAAACTGGGTTTTGAAGTAAAAGGATGAACAATTGGAAATGGAATATTCAGGGCCTGATCGAAAGCTCAATGAAATCACAAGTCTTTCCACTGATTTCAATGGGCTTTGGATTAGGTCTTTAGCATGGACAGAACAGAACGTTATTAAAACTGACAGCCCTTAGGGTTAAAACCCTCATGTGACAAGCCTGTGACAGAGGGGTCTGATTGAGCTGGGCTTCTGTACCCACTCCTAGTACAGAAACAATCCTGAGACTGAATTAGCCCATCACACTGGTGCTCTTCTGCTCCACAGAGATCACTGCCTGGTGGGTCTCTTAAGTGGTGGATGCCATGGCCCTACTTCTGCTCCGTCCTTGACCCAGCTCTCCAAACCTCCCAGTACAAGACCACCCCATGTGACTGAGTTCTTCCACTGCCTTAATTCTGCCATGTTTACCTATACATGTTTTTTTCTGTTGTAGCAAGAGACTAAAGAAGTCTAGCTCTGTGATGCATAACCAAGAAAAGGTTAAAAGGTGAGTCAATCGCAGTCGACAGGGAGAAGAGATTTCTGACAGTAGATGGCTCTTTAATTTAGCAGAAAAATACATAACGATATCCAATGGCTGGACGGTGAAGCTAGACAAATTTAGACTAGAATGAAGGCTTGTGCTATGCAGGAGGTCATCTTAGGTTATCACAATAGTCCCTTCTGACTCAAGATCCATCAGTATTCCTGCTTTCCTTGTGAAATGTCAGCTCTGATGCATCATTGTTAGTGATGTATACCGTAAAATACACAATGTGTGCTCTGAAGCCAAGTTAACATTTCACAAAGTTTAGCTTCTCTTGCAATGTCTAACGTTGATTGCTTGATTAACATAACCTTTTGCTGTGATAGCTAAAGTACTTAAAGCACAGTGTATGTGCAGTACTACAGTCGCTGGGTGAAGGCTGAGGTTGTCTCTTTCCTGTGCCTCTTCTCAGATCTATAGCATTACATTGCTGCACATGCACGTCTTTGCTCTCAGCTGCCTGGCTCTCCTGGAGCCAAGGGGTTTGGTAGGTGTGATGGCTAGTTACATACATGAATTATTGCATGGGAACATGACGTAGTTACAAGTCACAGGCTTTCATAGCCATGGGTATTACAGTGGGGCACAGATTATAATATTCTTTATGTTATCACATACTGGTGAACATAGCCATACTCTGCTCCTTGTGCATTGGGAGTGGATACAGCAGCAATGAGGGGTGTCGTAAGAGGCTAGCTAGGTAACTTCTCTGACCTTTATAGATGTTTAAGGAGAAAGTGGGGGAGGGTCAGCATTGCTACTGGTGTGACACATAGGATTAATCTACACAGGATGGGGGTATGGCCTTGCCTCCCCTGAATACCTGCTGGTGTAACAAACCCAAGTTGTACAGACAACAGAACACAATCCCAGCATCACTCACGTGCGGCCAGGCCTGGAACCTTCATCCTATGGCTATAACACAGGCCCCTACCACTTTGGAGTTATGGGAGGACTCTTTTAGCTAGGAGGTCCTTCACCTTGACTAGAGGGCAACACCACGCACATACAACCACAGAGGGACAGATTGTGAACCTCTTACTCATCTTAAATGTCCCCATGGATGAGTAATCTGGCCCAAGGCAAGTCTATTACATTAGGCTGGCACTGCAAAATGCCTCTCCACAGAGTTGTAGTGATCCATCATGCATCTCCATAGCATTGTAGAAATACTACTGCTCAGTGTGCTCCCTTATCTGTGTCCCCCTCACCTGGCCTCAGGCCCCTTGGGAGGGCACCAGCCCTTTAAAATCTAGTTCAACTTTAGCTGTCTGCCATCCATATATTATATTCCTCCCAGGCCTGGTAGCAAGACTCTAAGAGCTACAGGAGACTTGGACTCCCAGGAGTACAGGGAGACAGGTGCCCGCTTAGAGCCTTCACTTCCTTCCCCAGCATCTTACAGGCTTCTGATCCTGCTCCTTGGGCAGCTTCCTACCAGTCTGCTGCAGATGCAGGGTAGCCCTCAGGCTGTCTGTCAGCCACTCCCTTCTGCCTGGGCTGCAGCCTCCCATCCCATCTGTTGCTGGTCAGCCAACTAGCCACAGTTGGGGAGGAAGTTACTCTGTCCCTTAACTCCTTAGTGACTGTGGCAGTGGCACTTATACACTCCATCACATCCCCACAACCATTATGTGTCCCGCGGTTGCTGTGGGAGCAGGGCTCCTTCATACCTCCCAGCCCCAGCCCACCTGACGGTACTAACGCCACCATGTGGCGGTATCTTAGCCAAGTGTAGTGAAATAGATAATGGCATTTATTAGTGTATCAATATAAATACAGCTGAGAAAGCTGCCAACCATGTAAATTGTTGGAGATAAGTGTCGAAATCATTCTGGGTATTTCTGTAGTAGTCAGCGTGTACTGGGGAACAGAGTGGCTTAAAGTGTGAGGTTCCGCATTGCATTCCTTTTATTTTAAAAAGTTCAAACCCAATATTAATATAAATCTACCATAAGCGTATTCACCCAAGAACGTGGCTTTGGAGCCCTGCAGGTTGAGTAGATAAGAGAAATACTGTATTAACTTTGTATTGGATTTAGTGGTCACACAAAATTAATGTGCGTCATGCCAAAACATATTTTGGGAACAGCTGTTGAGCTAGTGAAAATAGGTTCCCCACTGCGGTGAACTGGAAGCATTGGTAATTTTGTCCTCTGGTCCCACTTCCCAGCATGCTCAGAGCACTATACAAAGGCAGGAGGAGAGCACACAGTCCAGAGCATGGATTAATCCAGTGGGGATTCCACCCAAACATTTGAATGAGATGAATCAGTTGTTTTAGGTAGACTGACACAGGAAGACTTTGGCCCAGATCCTCAAAGGTATGTAGGTGCCTAACTCCCAAAGGTATATAGGTGCCTAACTCCCATAGTTACCCCCCTTTATAGATCTACAGCTGAGAGCTCTCACTTGCACAGCGAGGGCTGCTTAAATGTACAATGCACTGTTTATACAGGTCTGAAATTCCCCAGTGAGGAGAGCAGGCTATCACTACACAGCTGTTTCTCAAAAAGGGACGGGTTAGTTCCCGCGCCTTTGTTCTATAGTGGGACTAACCCCAGTTGTAATGATAAAGGCGATGTGATACCCCGCTGAGACCATCCAGCCGGAGAACAACAGCCCTTTACTGCGCCTAGTCAACTGAAGAAATGAGAAGAAGCAACATTCCAAACTGCCCCCGCTTTAGAGACATCAGAACTAAACCAGGGGTCTCTATTGGGTGCCAGCAGATGCTGTCTAGTATCATGCACCCAGTTACACTGCAGAATAAACATGCTTGTATAGACAGCCTGAGGATTTCAGTGTGTCCCAGCAATGTGTGTATTCCCCTAACTCCCCCTCTCGCACCTGTCTTACATCTCTTTCCTCCCTCCCATCTTCCTTTCTCCTATTGTCATTCCTTTGCTCCTCCTCCCCTTTTTTCTCTCCATCATTCATCCGGCCTGCTTGCAGAAAGAGAGGGCTCCGTTGTGAACCCTGCTGCGTCCCTGCACGAGGGAGTCAGGGAGGGGTAAGCAGGGCTGGCTTTAGGAAGTGCGGGGCCCAATTTGAACATTTTAGGCGGGGCCCCGACAGGGATGATTAAAAAAAAACACGTAAAAAAAACCCTTTCATTTCTTCCATGTATTATTTACTTTCCATAACTATATAAATAAAATCAAAATTATATATTACATACATTGCTAGCTGGAGGCAGGGCAGGGGCAGGGCAGGGGCTGACTGGAGGTAGGGTCTGCCTGGAGGCAGGGCAAGGGGTGTGGGGCTGGCTGCGGGCAGGGGGTGCGGGGCTGGCTGGAGACAGGGGCTGGCTGCGGGCAGGGCAGGGGGTGCGGGGCTGGAGGCAGGGCAGGGGGTGCAGCAGGGGCTGGCTGTGGGCAGGGGGTGTGGGTCTGGCTGGAGACAGGGGCTGGCTGCAGGCAGAGCAGGGGGTGCGGGGCTGGTGTGAGCAGGGGGTGCAGCAGGGTGCAGCAGGGGCTGGCTGCAGGCAGGGAGTGCGGGGCTGGCTGCAGGCAGGGGCTGGCTGGAGACAGGGGCTGGTGGGGGCAGGGGGTGTGGGGCTGGAGGCAGGGCAGGGGGTGCAGCAGGGGCTGGCTGCAGGTAGGCAGGGCCCCCCCTAGTTCTACCACCCTGGCCCTTTAAATAGCTGCCGGAGCCCTGGGGAAGCTGCGGGGCTCTCGCGGCTATTTAGAGGACCGAGGCAGCAGAGGCAGCTGGAGCCCTGGCACTTTAAATAGCCCCCGGAGCCCCCTGCTACCCCAGGGCTCTGGTCCAAGCACTAGACCCCCACATAAGCGCCATAGCTCCCCCTTCTCCTCCACTGGGTACATAAAACTACAAGTCCCAGAATCCCTTGCTTCCCCCATCCCACCTCCTGAATAGGCAGCCAATGGGCCGGAGATGTTTGCTGATTGGCAGGTGCGCGGGCCAGTGGGGGCGAGCCCGTGCCTGGCGCTTGGTGGCAGCAGGCGATGGCGGCACGGGGGTGGGAGCAGGGGCGCTGCGGCTCGTGCTGTGCGCATTGGGGCTGGCGCTCTCTGTGTACGCGCTGCACGTGGAGAGCTCGCGGGAGCGGGACCCCAGGTACCGGGCCATGTGCGACCTGAGCCCCTCCGTCAGCTGCTCCAAGGTCTTCACCTCCAGGTGGGCGGGGGGGACCGGCCCCATTGCAACCCCTTACCCCATGGCATGACTTCCCCTGCCCCCATTGCAACCCCCTGCCTCATGGCATGACTCCCCCTCGCTCCTCTGCAACCCCCCGCCCCATTGCATGACTCCTCCTCGCTCCTCTATAACCCCCCCTGCTTCCCACTGGATGGCTCCCCTCCCCTCACTGCAACCCCCGGCCCCATGGCATGACTCCCCTCCCCCCACTGCAACCCCCGGCCCCATTTATAATTCCCCTCTTGCCCCACTGCAACCCCAGCTCCTTTTGCAACACCATGGCCCCATTGCATGACTTCCCTCCCTCCACTGCAATCCCCGGCCCCATTGCATGACTTCCCTCCCTCCACTGCAATCCCCGGCCCCATTGCATGACTCCCCTCCCCCCATTGCAACACCTGGCCCCATTGCATGAACCTCCCCTGCTCCCTACTGCAACACCCCTGTGCTATAGCCCCCTTTCCTCAGCCTCAGGGTGTTTTGGGTTCAACTGCTTGGGGAATCTCAGCGCAGGTTAACAAGGGCTGTTGCACATCCACTCTCCTTTGAGGAAGAGACAAACTAATTAATGAGCTTGTCCTGTCCAAGGGAGTCTTGAGCCATGTAAGATGGTACATTTCTGGGGTGCAAGGCTGGGGGCTGGGGTGATGTGTTGGTGCCTCTCTCTCTCAGGGAGCGTTCACGCAATTGATCTGGGGGTGAGTCTCCACATGCTGATGGCTGAGTAATCACAGCGCCTGGAGGGGCTGGCTGCCAGTCTCTGGGAAAGCTTTGTAAGACAGCCCAAGCTGGATTGTTAAAGGGGCACAGAGGTGCCACAGTTCCAGATTGTACCCTGAGGATCCCATCACAGCCGCCCTAGCATCGGCTGCAGCTCAGTGCCAGTTATACAGCCCCTCTGCAGCATTGCAATGGGCGTGTTGCTTTTTGAGGGCTTTATTCGTACCCAGAATATGACATACACCAACCTCCCATGGCAGGGGGAGATGGGGGGGGGGCAGGGCACTGCATTTGGCTCAAGAGCACCTGCTATGGGGGACGTGTAATGGGGAGGAACCATCACCCCCCACCTCAGGCAAGGATCTGTCCCAACCCTGAGCACTGGGAACCTCTGTATGCAAGGGGGTAGATAGATAGATAGAGAAGGGTGTATGGAGATAGAGAGATAAGGTGCAAAGGCCGCTCATGACTACAGTCAATCTCTGGGGTTGTCATTCGTACACAAAGGAACTTCTTAACTGGATTCAATGTCAAATGTCACAGCCAGGAATGGGCCGGTCCTGATCTCTGCTTAGCCCAAAGGTGTGAACTGCAATTGGCAACAATTCATAAACAGCTGACACACTGTTGGAGCTGTCACATCCTAGAGGGGAAATGCCCAATGTCCCATTCTCCACACCCCAGAGTCAGCCAGTGCCTTGCCCTGGGGCCGGATTGGAGTCCGAGCCCCTGAGAGGAGAATCATAGACTCATAGAATATCAGGGTTGGAAGGGACCTCAGGAAGTCATCTAGTCCAACCCCCTGCTCAAAGCAGGACCAACCCCAACTAAATCATCCCAGCCGGGGCTTTGTCAAGCCGGGCCTTAAAAACCTCCAAGGAAGGAGATTCCACCACCTCCCTAGGTAACCTATTCCAGTGCTTCACCACTAGTGAAATAGTGTTTCCTAATATCCAACCTAGACCTCCCCCACTGCAACTTGAGACCATTGCTCCTTGTTCTGTCATCTGGTACCACTGAGAACAGTCTAGATCCATCCTCTTTGGAACCCCCTTTCAGGTAGTTGAAAGCAGCTACCAAATTCCCCCTCATTCTTCTCTTCTGCAGACTAAAAGAGAGAGGGCCCTGTGTGACATTCTCCACCCTGCTGAGCAGCCATATTGAGGTGTCAATCCCAAAGTCTCCAGAGTCAAGCACAGAACCCAGGAGTCCTGGCTCCCAGGCCCCACTGCGCCTCTGGGAATGATCCAGGGTACGCGTGGAATGTATACTGTCCCGGGGATGGACAGTTTTCAAGGCTCAGGGCTAGGTTTGTAGGAATGATAGGAGAATGCTGATGAAATGCAGGAAGAATTGAGCAGAGCTTGTCACCCAAGTGCAAGGCTGAGAGCCAGGACTCCTGGGTTCTATGCCTGGGTCTGCCATAGATGCTTCATGTGATTGGACAAGTCACTGCATGTCTCTGGGGCTCAGTTTCCCCATATACACAATGGGGAAGATAAAACTTGTCTGTTTACACTGTGAGCTCTTTGGCACTGGGACTATCTCTTGTCTGTGCAGCGCCTGGTACATTTGGGGCTCCCAAAACCCCTCCCACTGAGCCACCCGCTCCCCCCCGCAGTCAATGGCCCTTAGGAAGAGTCCAGCCCAGTGTTGAAGACAGGAGGAATCAATGTAGTCATGCTAAGTGAGGGCCATTAAAGGTACTTCAGGATCTTGATGGCCCATTGTTTTCTTGCCAATGAACTGTAAAAGGACTTGTTTTCCTGTAATCCCATGGGAAGGGGCTATCAGGGGTCTTGCAGAGACATGTGACCATGTCACCTGATACTGGAATCCATCTTAAACCATGTACTTTTCCATGAGGAGCTGGGAGGGGGTCAAACTGAAACAGTGGACTCCCGCCTGATGCCAATCCTATTTAAGGGTGAGGAGTGAGATAATCCAGGTGGCCAGTTCTCCCTGGGGACCCCACCCAAGATGACTGCTGGAAACATCTAAGGCTGAACAGGAGGAAGGGCTGGACCCAGGCTAGAAAGGCGTCCAGTCTGCGCAAAGATTATTAGAACCACATCTAGGGCGAGAACTTATTATTTGTAACCAGTTTTTAGTGAATCTAGTTTCGTTTGCATGTTCTGCTTATTTCTGCTTAGTAACCTGCTTTGTTCTGGCTCCTATCTCTTATGACCACTTAAATCCTACCTTTTATACTAAACAAAATCACTTTTGTTTGTTAATAAACCCAGTGTAGATAATTGTTACCTGGGGGGGAGGGGCAAGCAGCTGTGCATCTCTCTCTTTACTTTGAGAAAGAGGGCAAACAACATGAGCTTACCCTGTATAAAAGTTTATACCATCTGTAGTGAATGGAATGCAACCTGTTGTGTGTGTCCCGGGCTTCCATCACCCTGGTGTCTGGGCTGCAAACACAACTCCCATTCCATGGCTCTGCCTTGGTTCATGCTCCATCTGTCAGTCCCGCACCCTCACCCCACTAACATGGGGCTGTGGGAGACAGACACTGAGGACACAGGGGCACTGGGAAGGTCTAGGTCAGGGGGTCTCAAACTTCATTGCACTGTGACCCCCTTCTGACAACAAAAATTACTTCACGATCCCAGGAGCGGGGACCAAAGCCTGGGCCTTGCCACCTCGGTCAGGGTATGGGAGGGGGAAAAGCCGAAGCTCAAGGGCTTTAGCCCCAGGCAGGGGGACCTCTAATCTGAGCCCTGTCACGCAGGGCTAATACTGAAGACTGGGTCCCACTCAGGGGTGAAAGTAACTTAAAGGACTTACCGGTACTCTGGAGTCCTGTGCAGGGGGCGTGGCCTCAACCGGAAGAGGTGGGGCCTTTAAATCACCCCCTGAGCTCCCAGCTGCAGAGGCGGCTGGGAGCCTCAGGGCTTGGGGTGATTTAAAGGGCCCAGGGCTCCCACCGCTACCACAGCGGAGCTCCAGGCCCTTTAAATCACTATGGGAGCCCAGGGCTCTGGCAGCGGGGCTCGGGCGGCGCTTTAAAGGGCCCGGGGCTCCCCGCAGCGGCCGGAGCCCAGCCGCCGCTACCCCAGGGCTCTGCCAGCGGGGCTTAGGAGGTGATTTAAAGGGCCCAGGGCTCTGGCCACTGCAGGGAGCGCTGGGCCCTTTAAATCACAAGTCGGTCTGGTCTGGCACGGCGTACTGGCTCTTGCTGGTACGCCGTACCTGGCCGTACCGGCTTACTTTCACCTCTGGTCCCGTTACCCAAGGAGGTGGGGCTGAGGCTTTGGCTTTGGGCTCTGGGCCCAGCAAGTTTAACACCAGCCCTGGTGACCCCATTAAAATGGGGTTGTGACCCACTTTGGAGTCCTGACCCACAGTTTGAGAACTGCTGATCGAAGGCATCTTAGCAGGTTTCTCTTCTGGATCCTTAGAGGGGGCAACTCCAGACTCTGCCTCAACACTGTAGAGCAGAGCCGAGACACCAGGACCTGCCGCATCAGTGGAGGGGAGCAGACCTGAGGCTCCAGAGACCTCTCCCAACAAAGTTCCTGCAGATACGGTCCAGATACAGGAAACAGGAGCTGGGTCTCCATGGCCCATTCCATCCCTGACCAGAGGCTGACTCGGCCGATGAGGAAGTCAGTCAGGGCCCTCCACATTCCCCTGGTTCTTCCATCCAGTGTCTCCATCTCCATACACCTGCTGCGCCCGAGCTCCTGCCCATCCCCTGTGTATTGTCCACCTGTGAAGGATGTGGAAGATGCCAGGACTGTTTTACAAATACTTCATGTATTAGCTGTGTCAGACCTGCTTCCTGTCCCCGGCTCCACCCCTTGGCTGCTCCACTCCAGCCCTATGCCCTGCCTGCCTTGAACCCCTGGCGCTTACCCTTGGTTGACCTCCCGACCGCACCTCCGCTTCTGCCGTCCAGCTCTGCTTTGATCACTAGGCCAGACTCTTGCTTTGACCACGAGGTTGCACCACCTACACCTCGGTGTGGGACATCCAGCCCCAGAAGTGGGGAATGGGGTCTGGGTAAGGGAAGCCTCCCTAAGTGTTAGCTGAGACAGAGGGGTGTGAACGGTTGGGTGGGTTAGATCCCTTTGCTTCTTAGGCTTTGGGCCCCTCCGTTGAGATGAATGGAACTGGCGTTTGGAAAAGGCTGGTGTCTGTTCCTGTATTCACACACTGGCCTCAGCTCCCGGTGGTGAGCACGGCAGGGCCAGGCCCCGTCCCAGCTGCAGGAGGAATCGCCGCTGGGACTATAGCTATTTCCCTGGTCTGTGACTGGGCGCATGGGGAGATTCTTCCTCAGGGGTGTGAAGGCTGGAGGCCTAAATCTTGGGAACAGAGACATAGAGGAGGCCAAGGTGCAGCTGGCGCTGAGCTGTGACGTCATCCTGGGTGGCGACGCCTTCGTGTCCGTCTGCAGGGAGAAGAGCCGTGAAGACCGTTCTGTCCTAGCTGAGAATCATGAACTTCAGAAACACGAAACTCAAGCTGAGGGATCTCCTGGAAATCAGTCCAGACAGCATGAAGGACTCGACTCCTTATACCTGGGGAGACTTGTCTAGGCATTTCCTGCGAAAGCTCATGTAAGAAACACCCAAAATAGGAAAATCTATTTTTTCCACCTGCTTTTGAAAAGGAAAACCAGTGGAAATTGCAACTGAAGGCTGGAGGGGCCGGCTTGGAGCACAGGAACCAGAGCCGGGTTATTTATTGACTGATGTTGATGGGGTCAGGGTTGGATTCTGATCTCAGTGATCCCACTGTAAACCAATTTCTATGTCCTCCTGAAATCTAGCTACATGTTGTACGTTCTATCTATCTATTTCCTTGCATACAGAGCTTCCCAATGCTCTGGGCTGGAACGGACTCTTGCCCGGGATGGGGGGTGATGGTTCTTTCCCACTACATGCGCCCTGCAGCAGGGGCTTCGGATCTAAATGCCCTGCCCCACCCTCCCCTGCCCCCTACCGTGGGGCATTGTTTCCTGTCACATTCTGAGCCGCCTTCAATTCAAACCAGGCCCCTCCCTTCCTGGCCACATCTTCCTGAAACTTAAGACTGTAACTCATTTGTATGTGTCTATATTTACCTGCTTTAACTGTGTCGTTAACTCTTATTTAATAAGAGATAAATAGATAATTTGAGATAGTTTATTGCAGGATTGGTTTGAAATACAAACAGTACAGAGCCAACATTCATAACTTCAACTACAAAAATAATACACATATACAGATAGCATAATTATAACCAGCCAATCATAACCTTCCCATAGAGACCTCACATGACAACCTTTGTACAATATTTGCTGCAACTATATAACAGTAGTTGCAACAGTGATCTATATTGTTACAGATTCTGTGAATAACGTCACAGTGACCAGTTAGATCGGAGTACCCGAGGGGACTGTCTTGGACTCCATGTTAAGGCTGTTAAAGTGGCTGAGGAGCTTACACTTAGCACTTGATTGGTAAAATCTAAGCATAGGACTCACAGTCAAATGGATGACTAGTGAACTGCCCCGCCCCCACTTTGGGGAGGCTAGCCTGCTTCCTCCCACTCCTTCTGCCCGAGGCCCTGCCCGAGGCCCTGCCCTCCCCCCGCTGGAGCCCCAAGAATAAACTGAAAAATGTTGGAAGGGGGATTTTGGGGTTTTCTAATGTCCCTCCTCCGTTTGTATCATTTTTCAAATCAGTGGGAAATGAGCGGGGGGGGGGGGGGGGAAACCAAAATTGTCCACTCCACACACTTGTTCAGGTGGGAAGAAAATGTGAAAAAACCCCAAATGCAAAATATGAGAATCAATTTCCCACCCAGTTTTTGAAAATGAAAACCAAATGAAACTTGCAATGGAAGGATGCAGGGGCCGGCTCGGAGCTCATCCACCCCCTCTCTATCTATCTATAAGCAGAGTCAGAATGAGCTCTACCCTGACATCTGGTGGTGAGCTGTGGAAAAGAACTTCAGGGACTGATCTACTTTGCATGGGCACACCCACCCTGCTTGCCCAAATGGTCACTTTGGCTGCTGTGGGACCCCCAGTCTCTTTGCTATTGGGGCAGGAGTACTAAAGTGTTATTATCCTGGTTATGTGAATCAAGGACAGTAGAACTGTACTTGACATTTTATGATGGAGGAACTCGCCCTCAACCAAGTAGTATTCGCTAGGCAAGGGACATGGGTTCCAAAGCCCTGTGAATTGAGAGAATCTGGGGGATAGATGTGTGTTTCTGGGTCCCTTCTAGGGCATGAAACAAAACTTTGATTTCCTCTCTCTCTCTCTCCATATAATAATAGCAGAGTTAATTTTGATTCTGTTAGGAGTCTTGTTATGTACTGCAGAACTGAGATTACTGCTTCCTAGGTCTAAGCATTGGTCCTACTTTGGGCTTGTGGTTCTGAGTGTGCCAGCACTGAGGCTCCCCTACTAACAGCTGAAATCACAGTGAGCTGTGTTAAGTGGAGGGGGAGTCTGAAGACATGTTGGTGAGGGGCTGGTGGAGAGGAGTGGCTGGCGGTGAACACTGCAGCAGAACCCCATGGAGAGGCGTGGCAATCAGCCATGGACCTGAGCAGTGGAGCATGTAACGTGCCCCCATACCTCCACCCCCTTCCACTCAGGCTGGGAGCTAAACACTGCAGATGAAGTTCTGAACTCTGGAACTGCACTGACCAAGGGCAGAAACTGTGGGTGGGGTGACTGTTGGGCTGCTGGACTTCAGACTCTCAGGGGAAAAGGACACTTCCAAACTTACTTGGGGGTAGGTCTTTTGCTCATGGTTGATGTTATGAATCCTGTCTGTGGTGTTTCCCCAGCATAATGCCACATTATTTCCCTCCTTTATTAAAAGGCTTTTGCTACACTAAGACTCCGTGCTTGTGAGAGGGGAAGTGTTGCCTCTTAGAGGAGCCCGGGGGGTGGTATGTAATTGTCCCAGGTCACTGGGTGGGGACTCAAGCTGGTTTTGTCTTGTGTTATTGAAATGGAACCCCTAGATCCTGAACCCGGCCCTTGTTCCTGCTAACGCTGAAGGGCAGAAGGGTTATCTATCTATCTATCTATCTATCTATCTATCTCCACTCCATACATCTATCTATCTATCCCCATTGACCCCATCTATCTATCTATCCCCATCCTTTGCATACAGAGGTTCCCAGTGCTGAGGGCTGGGACAGAGACTTGCACGGGGTGGGGTGTGATGGTTCTTCCCCACTATCTGTCACCCCGCAGCAGGGGCTCCTGATCTGAATACCCTGCCCCTCATCCCCCTGCCCTGGGGCGTTGGTGCCTGTTGTATTCTAAAACCAAATTAGCCCCACACCCATCTTCCCACCAGCCTCCTGATCAGGACAAGGCCCCCCGCTCCGACCTTGACCACCAAACTTGGGCTGATGCCCGCCACAACACCCGCACCCACCACAGCCAGGACACTCCCTCCAATGTACAGGCCCAACCGCACAGCCTTCTCTTTAAAGCACTGTCCGTAGGCCGTTAGGAACTTGGACGTCTTCCTGGCCAGCCCCTGCTCCAGCACCTTCAGGGCAGCCTGTTTCTGGGTGTCCTCGCCCCACAGCTGCCCCTGGCAATGCTTCAGCAGCTCCCTGCGTTTCCCCTCCAGCCGTCTCTTCATCTCCTCAGGCTTCACCCTCAGGCAGCAGTTTATACTCTGGTGGCCACGGTCCTGCCCGAAGCGGGGAGAGATGGGCCATTAGGGATGGGTATTAGTGTTACCCAGCCACAGGGGGTGCCGCTGACTCATACACCCACAGACCCCTGCTATCCCAGCCCTGCTCCCCCGAGCTCTGCCGGTGCCCCTCACTCCCGACTCCCAGCCCCTCTGCGCTCACCAGCTCCTGCACAAATTGTTCATATTCTCTCCTGGCGGCTTCTACTGCTTTGCTGTTTTTCTCCTTTCTCATCGCTGCAAATGCTTCAGCCATCTGTGGGGGGAGAGGGGACAGGGTGGGGGTTGGGATGGGACCATCTCTGAACTAGGAGCCCCCCCTCACCACCTTCTCCCCCCATTCTTCCAGGACCCTGCTCCCCGCTTTCACCTCCCCACTGGCCCCCGACCCCCACATACCCTCAGAGCCAGGAGGCAGCCCCCCAATGACTCCACAGCTATGGCCACGTTGCTGCCACCCTAGTAGAGAGGGCCAGTTCTTTGGTGCAGCTCCCTGGGGGTCCCTTTACTTCTTGGGAGCTGGGGGTCCCTGATCAGGACAGTTGGGGCAGCTGTTGTGGTGCCCCCCCTCCTGGCCTAGTGCGATTGGCCAAAGGGAGAAGGACCTGGGGTGAGGGGTCAATAGAACTAGTGTCCCCCTCCCCTGCAAATCAGAGAGGTTGAGGGAGGGGCAACCTGGTACCTTCAGGGGGGAGGAGAAGTCATAGCGTTGGGTCTTCAAGTATCGGGAGACGTCCTGTGGGGAATAACGCCCGGGGGAACTGGGATCAGGGACAGCTCAGCCCACTCCTTGGTGAGCCCCCCGCCCCACTCCCTGCAGCCCAGTGCCCCCTGCTGAGCCCCCCGCCCCACTCCCTGCAGCCCAGCGCCCCCTGCTGAGTCCCCCACCCCACTCTCTGCAGCACGGTGCCACCTGCTGATCACCTGGTCCCCGCTTTTCAGCCCCTTTTGCTGTCTTTCCTCCAGGCCCCCCTCCCCTTTAGCAGACCCCACTCTCACCTTGATCCTGGCAGCCAGCTGAGCCCCTGTCAGCACCTGCCCGGCTCGGTCCATCCGGACGTGTGTCCCTGCTGAGTGCACCACACTGGTGACGTACTCACACAGGGACTGCCGGAAATCCTCGTCCATGTCTGCAGGGGGAAAAGGACTCAGGCATCCGGGAGGGATCCAGGTGCCCAGGACAGGGCACAAGTTAAATGGGGGATGTCGGGGGCAGGTTTGTGCCACAGTAAATGAGATTCCATCTCTGGGCAACAGCTGCTTAGCTCCCTCCCACATCCCACTGCCAGGGGGAAAATGGGGGAGCAGTGGGGGTGAGTAACAGGGAGAGGCTGCAGTGTGGGGGGGGAGGGTGACAGGGGACCTATTAAGAGGGGGGAACCAGCTGTGTTCCCCACAGGAGCCCAGGACCCCAGCAGTGTCCCCTCATGTCCCCCTCCCTTCCCGCACAGATCCCGTGACCTAGTGAGAGCCCCTGGGCAGTGGGCAGGAGAGTCCATTCTAAACCAAGGAAGGTGAGCTGGGCACTGGGATTATGGGGTGGGGGCAGGGCAGGAGGGGAAGATGGGGGCAGGGATGTGGGTAAGGACAGCGCAGAAGAGGGGAGAGGGAGGCTGGGGGTGTAACCCGGGGGGAAGAGGGGTCTCTTACCGCCTGGCGTCCCTGCCCTGCTCTTGATGAACCCAGTGCCTGGGTGGGGCAGTAGGTAGCACCGGGTCCCTCTCGCCCTCAGGGCTCCCAACACCAGAGGCTGCTCAGAAAAGGCTGCCAGGTCCTGCGGGAGTTAAACCAACATTTGTGGCCGTCAGCGAGAAATCAGACCCATCATGGAAACGTTCAGCTCCGCCCCACAGCCGGAGTTTGCTGTTTCCATGAACACACATGGTGCCCGGCTCTGGTCATTACCTGTGTGATGTCTTTGAGATACTCCTGTCCCTCTTCTGCGCCGTAGGCTTCGGAGAGCTGCCAATCTCGCACCAACAGGTCCAGGCGCTGCAACAGAGAGCGCAGGAGAAGGGTCACACTGGGGCTGGGAGCACAGAGAGGAGACCAGAGCTGGAGGCTGCTGCCGAACCCAGCCACCGACACCGAGAGCCTGGGCATGACGTGAGCGTGGAGGGAGAATAATGGGAGCAGGGACTGGCTGTTTGTTCGGGGTTTGACCAGCGCCTGGCACAATGGGGTTCTGGTCTAGGAAGGGGGGCTCTAAGGTGCTCTGGCAATAGAGACAATGAATAATAAGAATCAGGTGGGGGTGATAGAGTGGGGGGTGGAACCAGCATTGGGTTGATGGGAAACGAGGACTCACCTGGATTGGGGGCAGACTGCAGGTCTCTCCGACCTCCTTCGCAACATGAACGAACATCTGCGATGCAGCGAGAGAGAGACAAGGAATTTTTTTTCCATCTTGAACAAAAGATCCCCCCACAGGTGACTCAAGGTGATCCATCAAGATAGGTGGTGCAAAATAAACCCGTGACATAAAGGTCTTGAAACTAAATAAAACCCAAACAACGTTAAGTGAAAACTAATAATTGAAGAGAGAAAATTGATGAAATGAGACAAAAACATAGTTTCAAATGCTGATAACTCAACACTAGTAATCACAGATTATTAGTTATTCTAATCACTAGTTATTATAAAAGCAATAACTAAACCCAGAAAAGCCAATTGTTGATTATAGAAAAGCAGTCATTGAAGACACAGAAAGCCAGTCATGGAACTCAGCAAACCAATAACTAGAGTCAGAAAAGAAATAATCAAAGGCAGAAAACTAGTCATTGAAATCAGAAAACAAGTTACTGAAACCAGAAAAGCAGTGAAAGAAATCAATCAATGAACTAATCATTAATATCTGAAAACCAATGGTCAAAAACAGGAAACCACTAATCATAGTCATCAAAGCTAGAAAACCAGTAATCAAAGTAAGATATTGGGAAACAGAGTCTGAAAATCAACAATAATAAAAAATAGCATTTGAAGTCAAGAAAACCAATAGTCAAAGAGTCTAAACCAGAAATGGAAGTCAGAAAACCAGATATAGAAGCCAAGAAAACCAAAAGTCAAAGACAGAAAACCAGGAATCAATATCAGAATACCAATTACTGAATGCAGAAGCCCTCAGTAATCAACGCCAGAAAAGTACTAATTGAAATCAGAAAACCAATAGCCAAAATAGAAAACCAGTAATTGAAGTATGAAAACCAGATCAAGGTCACAAAACCTAGTCAAAATTAGAAAATGAATAGTCAAAGGCAGAAAACCAATAGTGAAAAGGAGCAATAAGTGAATAGCAGAACTGAAAAAAAATGTTTAAACACCCTAAATTTATAAAGAAAACGAAAAGCTGATAATCAATAGAGAGACCATAATAAGTGAAGCTGAAAAAACATACAGTGAAATCTTGTAATTAATACACAAGAACAGAAAACCAATAACAAACAGCCCTGAAATGAAAAACAAAATCTGATATGGTAGATATGTAAAGTGATAATTAGAGCCACATAACTGACAAGCCTGGACCAAAACACGATAAACCAGAACTGAAAACCAAAGACGGAAAACTGAAGATTGAAACCTGAGAAACAATGATAGCTACCTAAAAATGTGAAGACAGAAACCCAAGAGATACTAAAATTTGGCTGCTCTTTGAAAATGGAAATTTGCATGAAAAGATTCTGATTTTGTCAGTTTTCCATTTTTCAGCAAAACTTTTATTTTCCATTTCTCCACACTGTCACTATGAAATAATCTGACAGCTAATGGTGGTTATTAAATAACCAACAGCTGGCAGCCAATAGTGACTAACAAGTAACCAATAATTGGCAGCTATTAATGAAGATAAAATTACCAATTATAGAAGTTAATTGGCCAAGTGAAGTAAAAGGCCTAACACACAACTCAATGGCATTTCTCTTTGTCTGTCTGTATCGTGATAACTTTTTGAGACCACATATGATCATAGGATCTTTGTTTCCCTGTCCCCGGGGTGGCACCAGAGCGAGAAGATGGATTCCAAGAAGTCATGGCGGAGATTGGTAGATTCCCAGGCCAGGAGGGACCAAGGCTGAGCTCCTGGATAACGCAGGCCAGAGAACTGCACCCAGTTAATTCCTGTTTGAACAAGAGTAGATCTCTTAGAAACACATCCCACCTCGAGGGAGAATTCACCGCACTCCTTGGTACATTGTCCCCATGGTTAATTCCCCTCCCTGGTAAACACGGATATCTTCTTTCCAGGCTGAATGTGTCCAGCTTCAACTTCCAGCCATGTGGTCACGTTAGAGCTTTCTCTGATAGCCTGAAGAGCCCATTATTAAATATTTGATCCCTGTGTATGTGCTTCTAGACTGGAGCAAGTCACCCCAGGAGGTGGGAGCTTCTCTTTGCAAAGCTAAACAGCTTGAGCTCCTGGGGTCTATCACTCCAGGCCACGTTTTGTAATCCTTTAACCATTCGCGTGGCCCCCCTCTGCCCCCTCTCCAATATATTCACATCCTCCTTGGACTGCTCTGGAACTGAACACAGGACCCCAGCAGCGGTCGCACCAGCTCCAAATCCAGAGGTAAACTGACCTCTCTGCTTCTACGCGCGATTCCCCTGTTTGGGCATCCTTAGCGCCTTTGGACACACTGTCGCACGGGGGCTCACGTCCAGCTGATTATCCCCCATGGCCCCCTGCACACTGTCAGTGTCTCTGCGTCCCTGGAGAGACACCCACCACCCCACCCCTCCGCCGGGCTGGGAGCATGGCCAACACTCTTTGGCCGTATCACAGCACATGTTGTTGGCTTGTGCCCAGCCTACCCTAGCGCTGGGGCTGTTGGTGACCCTGGGCTGTTCTCTGCTGCCTACGGCCTGGCAGACGCCATGTGCCAGGGGCTAATCACTGGCAGTGCCACGCCCGGCAGGGGCACAAGCCTCTGAGAGGAGTTTGATCTCAGTCCGACTCGCTGCCGAGGGCAGCTGGGGAGACACAGGGGCTGCTGGAGCCCGAGTCCGGGAGGCACCGAGCACGGCCTTAGGAAAGGCCACGCTCAGGGCCTAACAAGGAAATAGCTTCCTTCCCATCATGCAGTGAGCTGGGTGCCGACTGGCCGAGCTTTCCTCCAGCTGGCGTGAGAGCAAATTCACCCTCTCACCCCCACAGAGCCCTGGGCATTGGGTGGGGGAAACTGAGGCATGGAAAAGGGAAAGAACATGCCCTGGCCTCACCCTACTCCCCCAGCGCTGGGCTCTGGTCCCGGAGCACCAAAGTCTCCTCTTTTTCTGCTGGAGACTACCCAGTTTCCCACCCTGGGATCCCTCCCAGCCACCGATGTGCCCCAAAGGGGACCGGCTCTATCTGTCCTACCATCAGTGATGTCTCCTGAGCAAGCACCAGGGCCGGCCCAATTCGTTTTTTCATCCTAAGTGGACCCCCCCCCCCCGTCAAGATAGAAAATGGGAATTTTGTTTCCCTCCCTCTTTGAACATAATCTATCAGGATTTCATCCACTGAAAAGTTGCCAGATTCACAGGGCAGTTGGCGTTTTCCTGCAATCCCCAGCTGCTGGAGGCATGGGATTGCTGCGCTGTGATAAGGCAAAGCAGTGCGCATCACAGGCACAAACTAACCCACGGAAAGAGCTAGCCCCCTAGATGTTCACACACAAAAAAGAGGGGTTCTATATATTTGCTTGCTGGTCTTTAGAGCCCCTTCTCCAGCTTCTCCCTCCAGTGGCAAGGGCTGGAAAAGCGGCTCCAAAAACCGGCAAGCAAATATATAGAACCCCTCATTTTTGTGTGTGTGTGTGTGTGGGGGGTGAACATCTGAGGGGCCGGCTCTCCTTCCATAGATTAGCTTGTGCCTGTAAATGTCCCGATCGCGGCTAACGCAAGACAAGCCACTGTTCTGGGGGATTCCACAGGCCCAAGGGTTTGCCCTGGTTTTAGCTGGTTGAACTGGTCAGAGTTTGACAGTGTTTCAAATCACGCCATGAGCCAGACGCAGCGTTGAGGGTAGATTAGTATCTGTCTGTGCCTGTCTTTCTGCTGGACAGAGGACAAGGTCCAAACTGACCCTGTCCCGCACCCCCACCCCCAGCTGCTGGGAATTTCCACCCACAGAGAGCCAAGACTTCTCATGTGACTTGGCAATGCCCTAGCACAGTTAGGGAGGGTGAAACATGGGGAACAAACAGGGACGATCCTGCCCCATGGGTGGGGGATAGACTGCGGGGGACAATCCTGCAACCTGGGGGAATAGAGCAGAGGGGACGATCCTGCCCCTTGGCGGGGGGGATAGAGTAGTGGGGACAATCCTGCTCCTTGAGGGGGATGGATTAGATTGGGGCAAAACCCCTCCACACGCCCTCCCCCCTCCGCCCCCTGCTCTTACCCGGCCAAATCTCCGCTCCTCTCCGTGCAGGCAAAATTTTGTCTGAGAAACAAAAGCGTAACTCCCTGTGTCTTATCCTTCCAGCAGCCCAGCTGGCGGGGGTTTGAAGGTAGGTGAGGCGGCCCTGCTCTCACACTGTAGTGCGAGGAGGTGGGAGGCAGAGTGCGTGTGGGAGGGGAGCACAGAGAGGCCCCGAGAGATGGGGCCAGGCTGGAAAAGCAAATGACAGAGACTGGAGGGTGCAGAGAATCTTCATTCCCCAGATCCCCCCACGGGCTCTTTGGAGCAGCAGGGTCTGGAAGTGCATGTGCTTTAAAAGGCACTGAAAGTGCCAGGAACTGTGATCAACTTGGGGCGCTGGATAGCTTGGCCAGAGATACACCCCCCTACTGAATTTCTGGATGTTACCACTGCCTCTCCGTCCAGAAATGACATCCCCAACTGCCTCTTCTCAGAAATGAGGCATTTCTTAGAACTGAAAACAAAAACCCTTAGCAAATATTGAACTCTTTCCACTGCTGCGTAATGGTCACCTGGGACTGAGATGCAGTCACCTCTGGGGTGGAACAGCTGAGGAACAGCAGCACAGCAACACTACATGGGGATGGCTCGCCCAGCGCTGAGATGCAGCTGTCTCTGGGGTGGCTTCTTCAGATAACGTGATCTTATGAATGGATCCTTTTGTCTTTGGAACTCACTGCCACATGAGCCCTGCTATGTATCCTGGAGCTCTTTGCTGAGGCTTTTTATTCCTGTTTGATGGTCTCCTGTCTGGTATTTCCCAGGTTTTGGTTCTTTACATTAAGTGTGAACCACTCAATAAGACTCATAGACGTTAAGGTCAGAAGGTCATCTAGTCTGACCTCCTGTACATTGAAGGCCACAGAACCTCACCACCCACTGCTGTAATAGACCCCTAATCTCTGGCTGAGTTACTGAAGTCTTCCAGTCGTGGTTTAAGGACTTCAAGTTACAGAGAATCCACCATTGACACTAGTTTAAACCTGCAAGTGACCTGTGCTGTATGCTGCAGAGGAAGGCGACCCCTCCCCTCAGGTCTCTGCCAATCTGACCTGAGGGAAATTCCTTCCTAGTCCCAAATATGGCGATCAGTTAGACCCTGAGCTTGTGGGGGAGACCCAGCAGCCAGACACTTGAGAAAGAATTCTCTATAGTAACTCAGAGCCCTCCTCATCTAGTGTCCCATCACCGCCTGTTGGAGATTTTTGCTGCTAGCAGTTACAGATCGGCTACATGCCATGGTAGGCAGTCTCATCATCCCATCCCCTCCATAAACTTATCAAGCTGAGTCTTGAAGCCAGTTAGGTTTTTTTGCCCTCACTGCTCCTCTTAGAAGGCTGTTCCAGAACAAACTAACTTCTGCCCCAGTCTGTAGTGGGCCTCACACAACAGCTATCGGGGGAGGGGGGGGGGGCGAGCTGGCCTCAGTCCACCTCAATGTGGTGCTAACTCTGAACCCTACTAATGGCACGCCGCTTCTCAACACCCCACATCTTCACTTTGGATCTCAGGCTGGGAGGCAGGAAGGCAGTGATCAGACAACGAAAAGTTACACAGCCAGCTGTGAATGCTATTGGGTTTTCTCAGAGTGCATCACGGCCGTGACACCCTCCACTCTGCATTGGGTTTGTTTCCTGTCTGACGCGGGTGGAAATCGAAAGGAACATGGGAATGGCTCTTTCTGGGAAAGAAAAGATTTAGCAGATTTTATCTGCTGTCTAGGCATGCAGCCAGCATGAAGCCATTCAAAAAGCACTGAGTTGCAGCTGATGCTGGGGTGGGACAGCTGGGTAACAGCTGCAGAGTCGCACTGAAGTTCTCAGTGGGGACCTTGCTGTCACCAAAGGCTGTTCTAGGGGAGCATCTCCTTTGGGCTTTTACTGCCATTGGTCATGATACACTGACACTCTGGAACCCTGTATCCCTCAGTAGCGCACAGTATTCACCACTGTGATATGATTATGAGATGTTTTGTATTATGCATGCCTTGTGAGGTGGTATGTAAAATGTCTGGATCTGTTGAACATTAATAACCTGTTGGATTGGATGTGCTGTCATTGTATGGGAAGTTATGCTCTATGTGTGTTTCTGAAATATGTTGTGAGGTTGGGAGACGCCCACAGCCAGCTTTACAGTAGAAACAAAGGAGGGCCAGAAAGGTGTTGATGGCTCATCAGGAAGAATCCACTCTCTGAGAGACTCCTTGGAGAGGGCAAAAAGAAGAACAGGAGTACTTGTGGCACCTTAGAGACTAACAAATTTATTAGAGCATAAGCTTTCGTGGACTACAGCCCACTTCTTCGGATGCATCCGAAGAAGTGGGCTGTAGTCCACGAAAGCTTATGCTCTAATAAATTTGTTAGTCTCTAAGGTGCCACAAGTACTC